>NC_040883.2:19579732-19609732 GCF_900634795.4 Betta splendens
GAAAGTACTATTATTATTATTTATTACCTTTATTGTAAACACAGTATTAATTGCACAATTTGGACTGGCGATAATTTGCACTTCTTCCATAATAATAATGGATAAACAAGCAAGAAACTGCAGTTCATAGATGTTATTCAGGGACGGTTTGTATAGATTCAGTGTGTTTTAAACGCAATGAATGCATTTCCAGATTGACCGGTGATGCCGCACGGGTTGCTCTCAGTTACAGCAGCTGTTTAAAGCAGGAAAAAGCGAGTTAGCTGTCCTTATCGATGCCAATGTTTTATCGTCTGTAAACGATCTGAACAGTTTTTATAGTTTTACAAGGCAAATTATGAAGCTTACTTTTGATCGTTGCTCGTATTCCATATAAAAAAGAACGAGGACTGAATAGGTATGCTGTTAATTGCTACGATCTTCTGTCAATAAAATATAAAATTTTAAATCTCTGAGCCCTGACTTTTATGTCTTCTTTGGAATAAAAAACAAATGTTGAATGTTCTCAAATAATATGACATTGACGCCCTCCGCATGTTTTTTTTCATTGAAAACGTGGGTGTTACCAGTGGCCGACCCCTGGTCTTGATCATCCTCATTCACCTTTTTAAATTGTAGTAGTGTAACCTTAGTTAGTATTCCTTTTTCTTTTATTTATTTTATGTTTGGGAAACGTGACATTTCAGCTACTGTGATTTTATTTGTAATTAACATTAGTTCCTACCTGCCCTTGTTGACGGGGGACAGGAAAGAGATGACGCGCGTTGGGTAAGAACGGCGTAAATTGTATATGTGCTGTACTGTCTTGCCGTGTGCTGCATTAAAGAAGAATACCACATAAAGAAAATTGTAGCCCATACCAACAACGAGAAATTAGGGTTACAGTAGCTTGTCTGCCATAAATCGAACGCTGCAGGCAGGAGGGCGCACCGTTCAGCTTCTTATATTTGGTTTTAAACTACCGTAATATGCCATAACTTACTTACGTACATAACTATACTAAATATTATATTGTCTGACACAGGCGACCAGTGGTTCGTAGTCTTGGGGATCCATTGACTAAATATTACGAATATTACGGTGGGGGTAGACACTTGTAACGGCTGCCACTGTAATAACCAATCTGGCTATTGGGACATGAAATGTTATTTCATCAGGGGGGAAAAGAGCCTGAGCTTGTGCAGGAGGTCGAGCGGTACCGGCTAGAAATAGTCGGGCTCACCTCCACACACAGCCTGGAACCCAACTACTTGATAGGGGCTGGACCCTCTTCTACTCTGGAGTTGCCTGTGGCAAGAGGCAGCGGGCTGGTGTGGGCTTGCTTATAGCTCCCCAGCTTAGCCGGAGATTTCAGTGCCCATGTGGGAAATGATACCTGGAGAGGTGTGATTGGGAGAAACGGCCTCCCTGATCTGAACCTGAATGGTGTTATGTTATTGGACTTCTGTGCTAGGCACAGTTTGGCTATAACAAACACCATTTTCCAACATAAGGGTGTCCATCGGTGTACCTGGCATCAGGACACCCTAGGCCGGGGGTCGATGATAGACGATGATAGGTGGTGGTGAGTAGGATCCGCTGGCAGGGAAGGAGGCTGGAATAACTTGGCAGGCCCAAACGTATCGTGAGGGTCTGTTGGGAACGTCTGGCTAAACGCTCTGTCAGACAGACCTTTAACTCACACCTCCGGGAGAGCTTTGACCAGATTCCGAGGGAGGTTGGAGACATAGAGTCAGAGTGGAACATGTTCTCCGCCTTCTTGGTCAAAGAGGCCATTTGGAGCTGTGGACGAGGGTGCCTGTCGTGGTGGTAATCCCTGATCCCAGTGGTGGACGTCGGAGGTAAGGGACGCCATCAAGCTGAAGAAGGAGTCCTACCAGGTCTGTTTGACCTGTGGGACTCCTGAGGCAGCTGATGCCGTTGCGGAGGGAAAAACTCGGGCCTGGGAGGAGTTCGGGGAAGCCATGGAGGATGTACTATCACTCGGCCTCAAAGAGATTCTGGCAAACCGTTCAACGCCTCACGAGGGGGAAGCAGTCCTTCACCAACTCTGTTTTCAATAGAGATGGATGTTATTGGATGGTGGAAGGAGTAATTTGAGGATCTCCTCAACCCCTTCAACACGTCTTCTGCTAAGGAAGCAGGGGCAGGGGACTCAGAGGTGGACTTGCTTATCCCTCAGCTCCTCGGTGGCAGGGCAGCAGGGGTGGATGAGATCTGTCCTGAGTACTTCAAGTCTCTGGATGTTGGGGCTGTCTTGGGTGACATGCCTCTGCAACATCGCGTAGACGAGGGGGGCAGTTCCTCTGGACTGCACAACTGGGGTGGTTGTTCCTCTTCACAAAAAGGGGGACAGGAGAGTGTGTTCCGACTATATTGGGATCACACTTCTCAGCCTCCCTGGGAAAGTCTATGCCAGGGTACTGGCCGATAGTCGAACCTCGGATACAGGAGGAACAATGTCGTTTTCGGCCTGGTCGTGGAATGCTGGACCAGCGTTATACCCTCAGCAGGGTGCTTGAGGGTTTGTTTTGCTTTGCTAAGGGCTGTTCGGTCTCTATACAACTGGAGCAGGAGCTTGGTTCGCATTGCCAGCAGTAAGTCAGACCTGTTCCCGGTGCATGTTGGACTTCGGCAGGACTGCCCTCTGTCACTGGTTCTGTTCATTATTTTTATGGACAGAATTTCTAGGCGCAGCCAGGGGCCGGAGCGGGTCTGGTTCTGAGACCACAGGATAGTGTCTCTGCATTTGCAGATGATGTTGTCCTGTTGGCTTCATCGGGCCAGGACCTCCAGCGTGCCCTGGTGAGCGCTGAGCTGAGCGTGAAGCCTCTGGGATGAGTGAGGGAAGGACGGAGTGTGAGATTGACAAACAGATCGGTGCGGCGGCTGCAGTAATGCGGTCAGTGTACCGGTCCACCGTGGTGAAGAGGGAGCGGAGCCGAAAGGCAAAGCTCTCAATTTACTGGTTTACCCTACCCTACTTACCCCTACCCTCACCTATGGTCATGAGCTTTGGGTCATGACCGAAAGGGCAAGATTACGGATAGAAGCGGCTGAAGTGAGCTTCCTCCGTAGGGTGGCTGGAACTCTCTGCTCAGACTGCTGCCCCCACGACCCGGCCCTGGATAAGCGGTTAAAAATGTAAATGTACACATGTAAAAAAAAAATATATATAATAATATATTCATTGTGACACTACTAGGACTGATTTGAACTAGTCATTCAATATGCTATTAAAACATTGCGCTTTGAGGATTTGATCAAAAGGACACAAAACTAATTTAATAATAAATCTAAGGGAGGGTGGTTTGTGGTGCAGTCACACGGCGAGGCAGCGTCCTTTCAGACTACAGGAAGAATGACGCTCCCCTCTGAATAACATCAAACAGCTGCACACCGATAAGAGCCTCTTTGCACACTGTTAGAGTTTTGTGTCGTTCTCCTCTGCAGTTGCAATTTATGACAGACAGGGAACATCAAAGGCCGCCTATTTCCTCACGCGGGGAAACCAGAAGCCAAACGTGTGTCTGTGTGAATGTGACGAGTGGGAGGATGGAAAGGGGTTTATTTAGATGCCACCCAGTCACAAATTACACACCAGATAACTCCTTTTATGATTAAAGCAGAGGAAGGAAATTTCACTCCTGTTTCCTGGGCATGTTGAGAGCTTTACGGAGAGACGGTGGACGGGGATGTCATTACCCAGCAGGCCCAGCATAAAACAGCAGATGATCATAAATTCAAAGGGGAGCACCTGCTTTGTTGTCATTATAATTTAATTAAGAGATACAGCTACTGTATGTGACCACACAGGACTGGACCGTTGCACCAGGTTTGTGTCTGTGTGTGTGCCGCAGTACCTAACGCATATATTAGAGGTTGCAGCAAAAGAAGAGGAACACAGTCTGTCATGTTAGTGTCTCTGCTATTTCATGTCCATCAGCTGATCGTGACATTTAACAGCTGAAAAAGGCGTTGTCTTTGTCACTTCCCTGCACAAAAGGTCGGATGTTCCTGTTTAACACAGTTTTGTACCGCTTCATGAGACTGGGAGGTGAGACCTATTGTATGTAGACAAAAGTAGTGAGTGTGGAGATGTACAGTAGGAGTTTTTTGTAAAAAAAAAAAAGCGTTACAGGTGAGCAAAAGCACAGGTCAAATATAGCTTGACTGAAACTCTGAATAAAATTTACCAGTGCGTTTTATCAGTTTTCATGAGAAAAATGTGTTATTGAAGTAAAGTGAGCCCAATACCTCAAAGTGATAAAATGAGAATGCATAATATTATAAATTTAAAAAAGCACAGTGTTTGCTCTATAACTCTGACGAGTATGAGAGCGCAAGAGTGGGAGAGTTTAAAACATCTCCAGTAGTTTTTATTTTTATGGCCCTAATGTTAATCTTTGAATATTTAGGCTACTTGAGCTCAACAGAATAAGGAAGCAAACCACAAAGCTGTTGTGGGAAAATCATAAGCTAACAATGACGTCAACATGCACAGCAGATTGCATTTGAAGTTGTTCATTTACATTAATCCAGCTCTTAAGCAGCTCTGGCAGTAAACGTGGCTCTTGGCCTGCTAAGTCCCTGGCGTTGGTCACCTGTCTGTCTACCTGGCTGCCGTTTACATCTCTCAACATCACCAAAGCTGCATAGCATGAGTTAACGTGCCACGTTTCACTGCAGCAGCTACGCTGTTTTCTGTCAAATTTAATTAGCACCAGTAGGATACAGAAGTGAGGGTTTCATCAGGCTGATCTTTGCCGCTTATCAACAGGCTCTCTTTGTCACTGTCATTTCCTGTTTCTCTGAAGCAGCTCTTTGTTTAACTGGGTCACTGATATTCAGAAACCTGACTGGATGGATTTTCTAAAACCCTGGCACACAGATGAAGGTGACAGTTCCATCCATAAAGCCAGCCTTGTCAGACCAGTGCTCATGTCTGCCAGTGTGTGACAAGTCACTTTTCCAAATGAATTCCTCTTTTATGCAATGAAACAACCAAGATCAGTCAAGTTATTGCTGAAGTTACAGTAGTTAAGAGAAGTGATTGAATCTTTTCTGTTTTTAGTACAGAGCTAAAAGCAGAATTATTTAATTATTCCCCTACTATCCCCCACCATCCAGCCTGGAGCCTGAGCACCAGCAGGTGCCTATCAACTCACCATGACCTCTGTCTCAAGTGTGTTTGCACAACTCAGAGGGATGAAGAATGTAAGCAGAATAGAAGACGTGTGAGTGTGTATGGGTGGGGGGTGTAGTGTGAAGAATAGCCATGATAAGGTGGCAAAAGGTGTGAGTCAGAGCGGTGGGAGAGGAGATGGGTGATTCAGAGTCTGGCTGGAGATTTTAGCGCATACAGTAATCAAGGTTAGATGATTATAAGAATGCACATGGAGACACTGACAAGCCCAGCTCTGCACACACACAGGCTGTCACCTAGAGGCTGAGATACGTGACATGCAAGAGGCAGAATGTCAGAATGAGTTAGCGAAGAGTCCAAGCTGTTACTGGCAAGAGATGGACAGAGCACTGTGTATCTCACTCCTGTCTGCTCATTACTTTCCCTGCATCAATTATCCTCCGGGTGCAAAGTTTTCACTTAATAAAGTAGAAATTGAAGCATGTGGGAATCGGTGGCGGAGTTTTTTTCACCGATGTTGGGCAGTCATGTAAGTCCACTGCTCGTCAAAACATTTGCATAAGAGTGTTTTGTGAATTAGTGAAGGTTACTTTTAGCATGAGGATTAGCAAGGTGCTCGCTGCTCTCTGGCTGCGGCTGTTGACTTGACAGGCTCTCTTTGTTTCGCCTGATGTTTTTAGAACGCTGAGTCAACACTTTCTGCTGCACTGCTTCAGAACCTACATTCAGTGTGGAACATGGAAAGTGTCCAAACCTGCCCTGCTAAAGATGGTGGGCCACGAAAAATGCCTTTACTGCTCAGCCTTAGAAAATCTGGGCAAAAGATCCTTTAATGATCTTGATGAATTTGATATGATAGAAAGCTTATTGGTGATCTGGCATAATGTCAAGAGAATGAGTTTCTGTAGGATGAAAACTGATTAACATTTAATTGATATAGAGTACTTACAATAGCTACTAAGCCAAAAGCTAAAGCAAAATATGAGCCAGTGATAGTGAAGCATCAATTCCTTTGCTCTGATTAAACCATACTAAAAAAACATGTTTGATCTATCAATGAATTTCCTTTACTTTAGTTGAAATATCAGAATAATATTGAAAGAATGCAAGAATATTGAACTGCAAGAATATTGAAAATTCTCTCTGGTAAGTAAGTAATTCTGGCTCCTCAACAGCCACAAACGATAAGCCTCACCTTGTGAATTTTTTTTTCTCATTTAGATTTATTTCTGCAGCCTACTGGGAAGCTGAGCTGTGAGACAAGGTCTTGAGGCTTGTTTTGGTCTTGTTCCAGAGTAACCAGGGGAATGAGCCATCAGCAGGACCAGCCGTTAACACTGACATGGGCCGACTGGCCTTTACTGACAACGCTGGAGGCACTTGTGTGCTCATCAGCCGGAATGCTGTGAAATATACACGTCTGACTGAGGCAGCTGTGAGACTGTGTAAACGTTTGGGCAACCGTTTTTCCATTCACTGGGGTCCATATCGACCCATTTAACAATTAATAAAGTTCTGTCAGTCATTGGAACAATGCAAATACAATTTGAAGAATAAAGCATATTAATAATAACAGCTTAAGCAGCCAGCCAAGGTCATTTTTAAACAAATCCAAAGGAACATACTTGTCAATCGTGTATTTATTTGTCTTTACATTAACAAGACATTGCAAAATGCAATACAAAAGCTCTGCTGGGAGGATTCGTCCATTTGTTGATCTATTACATTACACGTTTGAATCATTATTCACGTCTGCATGTTTTGTTGTGTCTGTATGTAATAGATGCATCCATAATCGCACTAGCAGATTGGCTGACTGACTATAATTTTATTCTTATTTTTGCATGTTTGTCTTTACATAATAACACCATGTTCTTGCTCTGATGCTTTCTGCAGAGTCATAACATGTACACGCACACACACAAACACTAAGGTTTCTGGAGCTTCCCTATCCAGAGTTGCTAATGACAACATGGTCATGTTTAGCATTCGACAAATCCTGGTCTCACTGTGCCCCAGGTGCACAGGGTGTGTTTTTTTTTAATTCAATCTATCATATTGACATGCATTCACCAGACACACAACAGAGACAGGTGTTCTTTCACAATCATCCTAACATGGCTGGACCTTAAAGGAATGTTAACTGTGGTAAAGTGGTACTCAGTGACAGAAAAAAGGTTGAACAAAAAAAAAAACAATACTACAAAACTATTTCCTAATAATTTATATTTATACATTTAGTCTACTTGGCAGCTCAGCAACTGTCACTCCTTCTGCTGAATGTTATTAATTCAAACAGTAAAGTTTGATGACAGACAACTCAAAGATGCAGAGTGGCAAGGTGTGCTATGAAGAACATCAACAAAGATTGTTGTTGATTGCAGCCCAATTGCTACAACTCTCTGCTGCAATGTTTTCCATTTCCATGGGCATTAATGATTTGTAGAACTGAACACCCAAAACATCTCTGAAAACAATGGGTGTCAAGCCATTTGTTGCCCTCCATAACTGCCAAAAAGAGCAACAATGGGACCAATTTCACAGAATCTTTCCTTTTCAGGTTTTCTATTCTTTGTAATGTTTGTCTACAACATATATTCATATTTCTTTCAGTCATTCATCAGCAATGCTAATAATGACTCCACATTCAGAAAATGTTCTACAGGCAGGAGACAGCTTAATGTTCATTCCTTTGTCCGTGGCTTTTTTGTTTGTTTGTGTTTGATTTCCAATAAGTTTTTTTTTTTGCGAACAACAATCGAGTGGCTCATTCAGTGAGAATTAGGAGGATTTAATAGTTTGGTCTGTTAGTGTAAAGCAACGCTGAAAGGCCAGTGGGCTGGACTGTGGACCAGACGTGTGCTGTGCCAGCTGGTAACAGGTTTCGACTAGTGGAGCTGAGCAAGAGAGATGTTTACTCTCTGCAGGCGTCTTACTTGTTGGCCTGCTGTCTTAGCTGTGACAGTGCGTGTTCGCTGTGTAAAAACACAGCTTCGTACAGCAAAGAGCTGCAGAGAGATTCAGCTGGTGGGAAAAGATGATCATTGTTTTTGTCATTTCATGTCTCTCCTCAGTCACTGTGGACCTGCACAGGCGCTGCACTTGCGCCCACATGATGCATCACACTTACTGTGTCTGCTGTAATGCATATGTGTGTCTGTATCTAGATGAGAGTAGCCAGGGATGATAAAGACTCAGAGCAATATTGCTTCTGCTGAGAGCGACAGTATGAAGAAATCTGCTGGTTTGCATTGTTCTTGATCCAGAGGAGCCTTTAGACCTCGAGGGTTAATAAACAGCTTGCTTTTTACATCTTAATGGCTTTTTCTTGTGTAATGCCTACAGGGCTATGGGGTTTAAAGTTCATTCCCTTTTGTTGATGTCTATGTCTGTAGAATGTAGGTTACAAGCTCAGCTCAGGCTGTGCGCAAAGGGAAATAAAGGGAGATAAAGATATGTAAAGTAATTTTAAGAAATTCCTTTGATCACATGAATGTGTCACAGTGTACTAACAAGAATATGTGAAACAATAAAGTGGGTCTTCTGGTGGTTGGGCCTAATGCTAACCAAAACAATTCTAACCTATCACAGAATAACGCAACCATTAGCCACCTCCTCTACATGGATGACATCAAGCTGTATGCCAAGAGCGAACAAGATTTCTACTCGCTGATACATACCACCAGGATATACAGCCGAGACACTGGAATGTCATTCGGATTGTATAAGTGTGGACAGAGGCTAGCAAGGAGAGGAACTACGAGAAGGCAAGATAGCAGATGTGGAGGATAGTTACAAATACCTTGGAACCCCACAGACAAATGGTAACCACAAAGAGGCCAAAAGGAAAACAGCAACCACTAAGTACCTCCAAAGGGTAAGGCAAGTTTTCAGAAGTCAGCTGAATGGGAAAAACAAAGTCCTGGCAATCAACACCTATTGGCCCTCCCGGTCAGCATGTACCCCGTTGGCATAATAAGACATGGAAGCCACTGACATCAAGACCAGGAAGCTCCTTACAATGCATGGAGGGTTTCAGCCCAAATCCAGCACCCTAAGACTGTACGCTAAGCGAAAGGAAATAGGCCGAGGATTAGTGAACGTCAAAGCCATGATCCAGAATGAAACAACTAAGCTACATGAATCAGGAAAATGGTCCCAACAGATGACATGCTTAAGGAGAAGGAAGAGGAGGAACCCTCATGGAAGGACAAAACCCTACACTGTATGTACCACCGGAAGATAGAAGAAGTGGCTGATACCAACAAATCCTACCAGTGGCTGGACAAAGCTGGACTAGAAGACAGCAAGGAGGCACTAATCCTAGCAGCACAGGAGCAGGCTCTGACTACCAGATCAGAAGAGACTGGGATCTACCACACCAGGGAGGACCCCAGGTGCAGGCTGTGTAAAGATCCCCTGAAACAATCCAGCACATAAGAGTGGGATGCAAGATGCTAGCAGGCAGGACATACATGGAACGCCATAACCAACTGTGCTGAGAACAGGCTGGAAGTCTCAAAGTCTAAATGGAACACACCTCCAAAGGTGGTTGAGAACGACAAAGCTAAGATCCTGTGGGACTTTCAGATACAGACTGACAAACTGGTAATGGCCAACCAACCCGACATAATAGTGGTGGAAAAACAAGAGAACAAGGCTGTAGTGATAGATGTAGCAATCCCAGGTGATAGCAAGATCAGGAATACAGAAAGAAGAGATAAGGAGGTTGTGGAGGGTGAGGGCACAAGTGGTACCCGTGGTGATGAAAACACTGGGGGCTCTAACTCCCAAACTGGGAGAGTGGCTCCAGCAGATTCCAGGAACAACATCCGAGATCTCTGTCCAGAAGAATCCAGTCCTCTGAACAGTATAACAATATATATATACTCTCTATTCTCACCCTCCGCGGGTGGTCTCATCCTTCCATGTATGCTTTCCCTGCCAGCATCTTACACCCTGCAGTTATGTGCTGGACCGTCTCTGGGGCCTCTTTGCACAGTCTACACCTTGGGTCTTGTCTGGTGTGGTAGATCTGGGCCTCTATGGCTCTGGTGCTCAGGGCCTGCTCCTGTGCAGCCAGGATGAGTGCCTCTGTGCTGTCCTTCAGCCCAGCCCTTTCAAGCCATTGGTAGGATTTGTTGAGATCAGCCACTTCAGTTATGTTCCGGTGGTACATCCCGTGCAAGGGCTTGTCCTCCCATGATGGTCCCTCTTCCAGCATCTCATCCTCTGTTCTCCACTGCCTGAGACATTCACTCAGCACGTCATCTGTCGGGGCCTTATCCTTGATGTACTTATGGATCTTGGATGTTTCATCCTGGATAGTGGCTCTCACGCTCACTAGTCCTCGGCCTCCTTCCTTGCGGCTAGCGTACAGTCTCAGGGTGCTGGATTTGGGGTGGAACCCTCCATGCATGGTGAGGAGCTTTCGTGTCTTAACATCTGTGGTCTGTATCTCTTCCTTTGGCCACCTTATTATTCCCGCAGGGTATCTGATCACTGGCAGAGCGTAGCTGTTTATTGCCCGGGATTTGTTCTTGCCATTGAGCTGGCTTCTTAGGACTTGCCTTACTCGTTGGAGGTATTTGGCTGTTGCCGCATTCCTTGTTGCCTGCTCAAGGTTGCCGTTTGCCTGTGGTATTCCAAGGTACTTGTAATTGTCCTCAATGTCTGCTATTGTTCCTTCTGGGAGTGAGACCCCTTCTGTGTGGATTACCTTGCCTCTCTTTGTCACCATCCTCCCACATTTCTCGAGTCCGAATGACATCCCGATGTCCGAGCTGTAGATCCTGGTGGTGTGGATCAGCGAGTCGATGTCTCGCTCACTCTTGGCGTACAGCTTGATGTCATCCATGTAGAGGAGGTGACTTATGGTGGCCCCGTTCCGGAGTCGGTATCCATAGCCAGTCTTGTTTATTATTTGGCTGAGGGGGTTCAGACCTATGCAGAACAGCAGTGGGGACAGTGCATCTCCTTGGTATATGCCACATTTGATAGATACTTGGGCAAGCGGCTTCCCATTGGCTTCAAGGGTGGTTCTCCACAACCTCATCGAGTTTGCAATGAAGGCCCTTAGAGTTCTGTTGATGTTGTACAGCTCCAAGCATTCAGTGATCCATGTGTGTGGCATTGAGTCATAGGCTTTCTTGTAGTCGATCCAGGCTGTGCACAGGTTGGTGTGTCGCATTCTGCAGTCTTGGGCGACTGTTCTGTCTACCAGGAGTTGGTGTTTGGCTCCTCTGGTATCCTTACCAATGCCCTTCTGTGCTTCGCTCATGTATTGACTCATGTGCCCACTTATCTTAGCTGCGATGATGCCTGACATGAGCTTCCATGTTGTGGAGAGGCAGGTTATTGGCCGGTAGTTGGATGGGACTGCACCCTTTGAGGGATCCTTCATTATCAGGATCGTTCGCCCTTCGGTTAGCCAATCAGGGTGAGTCCCATCCCTTAGCAGCTGGTTCATTTGTGCTGCCAGGCGCTCATGGGTTGCAGTGAGCTTCTTTAGCCAGTAGGCGTGGATCATGTCAGGGCCAGGTGCTGTCCAGTTTTTCATACCTGAGACTCTATGTTGGATGTCTGCCACTGTGATAGTCACTGGATTCTGTTCAGGGAGGTTGCTGTGGTCTTCCAGATCCACCAGCCACTGTGCATCACTGTTGTGTGATGCCTCCCTTTCCCATATGCCTTTCCAGTACTGTTCAGTTTCCAGCCTTGGTGGGTCTGCTCTGTTGTTATTACCCTGCCATTGAGAGTACACTTTCGCAGGTTGTGTTGCGAACAGCCGGTTTATTCGTCTGGCTTCGTTATCTCTGGTGTATCTCTTTAGGCGGCTGGCCAAGGCTTGTAGCCTTTGCTTGGCAGTTTTGAGTGCTTCAGGTATGGTCATCTGGCTGTACCTCTTGGGCATCGGTCTTTTCATTGCACCTCTCTGGGCCTCTGTCATTTGGCTCACTTCCCTCCGAGCTGCCTTGATTTTTGCCTCCAACCTTCGTTTCCATGGTGGGTATTGTTTCTCATGTGCTCTTATAGCCAAGCACCTCTAGGATCACTGATGCTGAAGTGTATATCAGCTCATTGGTTTCTGTGATTGTTGTGGTAGGGATCGCTCTCAATGCTGCATTCACATCTTCCATGAGACTTTCTGATGGTACTTCACTTAGCCGTTGTAGTGGGGTTCGGGGTTGCCTGTTCAATCTCGCCATGATCTTATCTTTCATGTCAGTCGCTGCCTCGCTCAGCGTATCTGTGCTTATTGGGGCTTCGTACCCAATTTCCGGTTGGGGAAACCTCCCTGGTTTCACCATCCTGGCTCCTGGCTCCCCCTTGTCGTAGCATTTGTGTTGTATCTCGTCAATCTCAAGTTGTGATAGAAGATGCCGTTTGTGGATGTTGGAACATCCTACTAGCTACTAGTTGCTTCGCCGTCAGCCTTGAATGTGGGTTTCTCCGTTCCCATTCACCGCACATTCTTTGCATGTAGCCCCTCTGACTAGGGTTACTTGAGTAGTAGCATTCCAACAGAGCCTTGTTCTCGCATCTCAGCCATTTCTTTCTTGTTCCAGTAGCCCACTTCTCGCCAAGGTGCTCTGGTTCCCCAACACCTGACGCAGACCTTGTTAGACCGGGCGACGTCTGAGCCGGTATCTCATGTGGTTCATTGTCTCTCATGATATGAGGTAGGCGGTAGCTTGAAGGGTCTTGCCCAAGGACCCACACGGGATGCTTTTTTTCTGCCCTAACGGGGATCCGAACCGGGGACCACCCGTATACAAGTCTTGCGACTTTACCAAATGAGCTATCCAGTGAGCCATATATATATGGCTATATATATATATATGGCTATATATATGGCTATATATATGGCTATATATATGGCTATATATATGGCTATATATATATATATATATATATAATTCTTGGTGAAAAGATGAATTTTCCAATTTGAATTTAACAGTGCTAAGACATAACAAGGCGTCTCAGTGAAGTTTCAAACAAGACAGACCAGATGCGACGCGGGAGCACATTGCCTTTGGTTGCTGCTTTAATGCTTCATCCTCCGTCTCTTTTTTTGTCTCTCTTTGTCTTTTAGTTTTAATGTCAGGGTCGCTGTAGAGCCCAACCAGGCTCCTGAGGTGAAATGAGGTTGTGGCAGGACATGCCTGATTGATTCAAATGCCAATATCCTTGACTGCCTGTCATGAGGAACAGGAAGGTAGGAAGTGGGATGGGGTTAGAGAGAGAGAGGGCTACCAGTGGTCTGACCTCCAGCTTTGCCCCTGCCCTTGGTGGTATGAGGAGTTCCAGGTGGAATACAGCATAGACCTCTGCTCCCCTGTGTCCTTTTGACCCTTACTGCCAATGTTTCTGGCCCACCCAGGCCTGGGAGCTGCATTAAGCATCAACCCCACTACTGTCTTCCTGAAAATGACTTTGCTGTTATCAGATAATACTGTAAGTATGGATAAGACACTAGTGGTTAAGGGCAACAGATTTAAACTTATCCATGATTCTAAATAAACCCATTAACCCATACATTAAATTTGTAAGACAGTACTCTATTTATAGAAAGCTGGTGAAAGTGTGTGGGTATGTGTGAACTACTTATAATGACAGACTAGGAGACTGAGGCTTAATATAAAAGAGGGAAAATATTCCCTGCTTTATCCATCTTGCAACGCAGACAGAAAGTTCCCTAAACCTCCTGTGTGGTATGAATTGAAGAAGCTAATCTATTTACAGGGAGAGAACGAGGGCGAGAGAACGAGGGTGGCATTGTTGGCAATCTGTACGTTTTCATTTCGCACTGTTCAGTAAAGATTAACAAAAGTGAGAGGAGTAAATAGAAATATCTCCACGATCACATTAATTGTTTGAGGTGAAATGTTTAGCATTTGTCGAAGTCCTTTCACAACAACATCAAAGACGTCCCATCCTCGTTCCCTTTTACATAAACTGTATTAAGTGGTGTGTGTCTTTGTCTCACATTCATGCTCTTGTCTCTTTCTGTCCGTCTCTTTCTCTCTGCCCATTTCTCACCACATCTACAACTCTGAGTCGAGCATGAGTGGCAAGGAATTAAGTGTTTTCCGGCCCTGGGTGACTTGCTCCTCTCATAGACCAAGGCCAAGTCTCAGCATGCCGTGGCATAGTTTACAAAGAGCCCGCACACACACACACACACACACACACACACACACACACACACACACACACACACACACACACACACACACACACACACACACACACACACACACACACACACACACACACACACACACACACACACACACACACACACACGCACGCACGCACACACACACACACACACACATGGAGGTGCACCAATTCCCCACACGCACAATACTCCAGCTCCTGCCAGCTTTTTCCATACGTGCGGGCTCCTGGTTTGTTTTCTAGTTCACCCCTCTAACAGAGTTTACATGCGTATGTGAGGTGAAGTGATGCTTGGAGTCTCACACAGAGACTCAGTTAGTTCATGCAGCACCCTCCCCCTCTGGCCTTATAACCTGATGTTCATTAACCACTTGGCAGCTCGCATCAAAACTAAAACATGGAACTAAATTTATATATTAGCTCTATGACTGGTTAATGCAAAGATAAAAAAACAGTGGCTAATGGAACACTCAGGAATGGCTTTGTTGTTCCAACAGGCTGCAGGAAAGACTGGTGGGCTTCAGCCATGTGCGCCACCTCAGTTAAGAAGTTTGAACTTCTTGCTTGTACTGTAGCAATTACACCGAGTAAACTTTAAACTTTATATATAATGTGTAATAACTGTACACACACACACACACACACGCACGCACGCACGCACGCACGCACGCATACACACACACACACATACACACACACACACACACACACACACACACACACACACACACACACACACACACACACACACACACATATTTTGATTCCCGGCATTTAAGATAAGATAAGATAAGTCCCACAATGGGGAAATTTCATCGTTGCAGTAGCAGTACACTTATAGAACAAGAGCAGGATCAAAAGTATGTACAATTTAAAAATAAGATAAAGATGCATCATCCATCCATCCATCCATTTTCCAAGCAGCTTATTCCCTAATGCGGGGTCACGGGGGTGCTGGAGCCTAACCCAGCTGGCTATGGGCGAGAGGCAGGGTACACCCTGGACGGGTCGCCAGTCCATCGCAGGGCAACACAGAGACACACAACCATTCACACACACACTCACACCTACGGGCAATGGAGAGAGTCCAATCAACCTAATGCACGTCTTTGGAATGAAGATGCATAATATATACTGTATATACACATGTATACTAAAAAGGTAATGGGTAATTCTACCATGGATTGTCTAAATGTTGCACAAGATAATAAAAAAGATTGCCCAAACATTTAGATGGTGACTACAGTATAAGGTGATATTAATTACAGTTGTAGTAACAATTACAAATATCAGTGGTTCACTGGGAGCAGCTAGGTGCAGTATAAACGACATATGGTGTCGCTCCTTCAGACACTTAGGATGCATCGGTCTGTCACTGAAGAAGCTGCACATGATGACAACGTTTCATACAGTGGGTAGACATCGTTCTCCATCATGGATGATAACTTAGCTACCATCCTACTTTCTCCCACCTCCTGCACTGAATCAAGAGGCAGCCCCAGAACGGAGCTGGCCTTCCTAACCAGCTTCTCCAGTCGCCTCCTGTCTGCTGCTGAGATGCTGCTGCACCAGCAAACCACTCCATAAAAGATGGCTGATGTCACCGCAGAGTCTTTAGGAGTGGTCCCTGAACTCCAAAGGACCTTAGTCTCCTTAACAGATAAAGTCTGCTCTGTCTGCTTTAAGGCTGTGTGTTGCTATTATTACCATTTATTATTAATACCTACTCCGTTACTTTCAGCTTAAAGTGACATACATGTACAGCTATGTGGGCTTTCAACTTTCAATTGCTGCAATCAGCATGTTTAGTTGAGCTGAGCTGGAGTTCTGTGTGAAACGCTTTCGTGTGTAATTGCCTCCCACTCTTCCCTGCTCTCTTCTCCCTTTTTGCTGTTATTAAATGTAAGTGGAAGAGGGAATGTCTCCATTTAACTTCACATATTCTGAGGTAGGTCAAACATCCTGTTGGCACTGATGATGAGAAACCATGAAGTGATTATCAATCTGTTGCAAGTTATTGTACAAATGAAGAATACAGCTGCTATGCAATGTTCAGGATTTACAGACCTAAGGCACAGCAGATACTGTACCTGCAAAGGCTCATTGCTTCACCATCACCAGTCTAATACACACCACCTTCCCACAAACGGCTTGCTCCTCACACCAGGCGCCACTAGTGACTGTTTGCTTTGCTTCGACTGACCCTCCAGTGAAACCACAGCCTGAACGTGTGTCTATGAGGCCTTGTCGAATTGCCTCTGCGGTTTACATGTAAATCCAACTTTCAGCAATGGCTCAGCTGTAGGCAAGAAATTATTTCTCCAAATGTCCCGCGAACACTATGAAAGCCTCAGCATTATTTTGTCAGCGCAGCGTTTACAAGAGAAAATGTGGTCATGTGATCCAGAACCTGCTTTTTTAGGAATTGGCTTTTTTCTACTGCTTAGTCGTCTTTTCCACTTATGTCTTCTCTTAAATTTTTTTTCCAGAACTGGCTTCTGGTATCTTGTTACTGTGTGTGTGTGTGTGTGTGTGTGTGTGTGTGTGTGTGTGTGTGTGTGTGTGTGTGTGTGTGTGTGTGTGTGTGTGTGTGTGTGCGCGCGCTCGCACAGTGGGCTGGGATGCACTAAGCAGTCTCCATCTGTGGGCCAGATTAAATGCGGAATGCGGAGGGAAAGAGAGGAAGAGGGAATGAGCAAAAGGAGTGCCGGCACATTCAGTCTAGGAGAATGTGCGTGTGGGTTTTAGCATGGAAGCTACACTATGTGCCGAGTTGGCCCTCGCTGTGTGCCATGTGTAAAGCATGTGGCCTGTCTGCCAACATGGCAATCATGAAGCAGAATCTCCCGGTTGCAGGGCGCTCTCAGCCAGCGTTGCTGCAGTCGTGAGCAGTTAGCGTCATGATTGGATATCATCTGGCCAAAAACAATAAAATTTCAGTTGTATCATCAAACAACACCTACAGGTTATTTTTGTTAATACTCGAAGCAACGGCAACAGCCCCCATGCCCTCATGAATCTCACAGCTGTTATTACAACAGCATCTCTTTCCAACAAACTTGCTTTGGGCAGAGAACCTTAAGTCAATGCAAGTATCTGTATTTAGATGCATATGGTTACGTGTTACAGTGAGTGGCATCGGCACGATAAGTCAGCTAAAGTCACCTGTAGCCTGATTAATCAATACATGATAAGCCATTTGATTAACTGGATAGTCAATTCAAACACAACATTTTTCAGTTCTTCAGCTAAATGTCAGAATTCTACTATAGGTTTATTATTTGTATGTGTGTATGTGGCCTAAAGAGGTTTGAAAAGAGAATCAGGGTCACAATATGTTTCTATTGCACAGGCAAATTGTAAAATTGTTTATTCCCTGAAAATACAGAAGTGACACTGTGTTCATGACTCTCCTGTTCACTGCACAACAAGCCAATGCTCACTCGCCAGTATTTTCACTTTTAACCCACGCATGAGTGGCCAAACCAGTTTCCCCCAAAGCTATAAAGCAAAGTTATCTATTATTTTATCTACATATCTTTTGTGAGTCACGCAGCAACAAGGTCCCAAAGTCTTAAACCACCACATGACTTAAATGTGCAACACAATGTGTTTTCCTCACGAGTATCACTTGGAAGGAGAATAACCTGTGGCTGAATGTACCAAGGTCAGGTGTGCTTTTAGGGGATTCTTAAAAGCAAACCACAGACATGAGATGGTGTCAACAAACATTGGCACAACAGCAAATTAGTTTTAATTAGCCTTTTGGATTCATTAAGCAACAAGCGGCAGCTGAAGCAGATCTCAGACAGAAAGCAGGGTAGAGAAGTGAAGGGCGAACACTACCTGAAACTAAACGCCTCAGTATTTACACTACTGTGCTCGAATGGATATTTAAAGCATAGATCAATCGCATGTCCCTCATCCACACGTCCAGGAGTAAGGGTCATGTTTGTGTGCAGTAAGGCCTTAGAAGAACGTCTGTTTGCAAAACACATTTGTCCAGGTTTCACTGGAGCATTTGACCTTAGAGAAGCAAAGACGCACAAATTTCATTGTGTAGTTACGGCAAACAGAGTAGAAGCAGTTAAAAAGCTCCAAGAATTCTGAATATGAGTTAACCTCTGTCTGTCTGGGAAGAATATCATTCTTCTCCCCTTTTTTACTACTGAAAATGTGTCTTCAGGCCAAAGAACTAGCATATTTTAATTTATATTGCTGGGAGCTTCACAGAACAAAGCAATAGTTTCCAAAATGTTTCCTTGATTTACTTTTGGCTCAGTACTGCACATCACTTTACCTATTTGCTATAAGGATTAATAAAGTTAGTGTATAGCCATAAGGATGAATGTTTTCAAAAAAGTGATGTATTCATTCATGTGACTGTTTAACTTTGCTGCCTCTCTCAGTTATGAAGCTCCTAAAGGCACATTTGATACACAAACCTGAACTTATCCTCAGAAGGCTGTTTCATCTCCTGGCTTATATATTTTCTAGATCTCAGTTCCACAAACCACCCACACACTTGGCACACTGGGCGATAACCAGTGAGAGATACTAGACTTTGAGGCCCACTAACTCTTCTTTCCTATAAATCTTTGCCCTGTGCTCTGACATCCTGAACAAAATGCACGGAGGCTGTAGCTAGACGTTTTGATGAACTACATGTAAACCAGCCGCACGTTTTGGAGCTTGCCTGTTAAATGTTCAGTCAGCAAAGTGCTATTCGCCAGCATCACACTGCGCTCACATTAGCGCTCACGGCATGAGAAGAAAGAACAACAGATAGAGGATGGAGTGATTAGAACTCCTAAAGTTTAACTTAGGCCTAAAGGAAGACAGGGATTACATGAGGTTTACCTGGAGAGAGGTCTCCGTCACTCTGCTCTCCGGAGTCTGAATCCATCTTCCTGCAGGACGCGTGGAGGCTGCAGAAGCTCTCTGATGGCTCTTTCTTCTGGGTTCCTTTTCTTTTCCAGGGACTCTGCAGACCCTTCAGGGAAAGAAGGACTAATGCAAGTTTTAGTTGTTGTTTTCAAACTTTTCTCTTAATCTGGATCACTGCAGCTGAGGGAGGAATGATACTGGGCTGGAGTTGTCTATCTTCTTCTGCACCGTTTGCTCTCCTCTCCTGACTCTGTCAGTTTTCCTTTCTCCTTCTCCCAGTCATCTACTCTCTCTCCTCTGACGCTCCCTCCCCTTCGCCTACTCTCGGTCCATCCCCTTCTCGGTTTCACCCTCCCTTGTATCTGCCACTCAGTTTCTTTCCCTCCCCCTCCTCTCATTCAGCGCTGTCACACCCGGTCTCTTCACGCTCTCACCACTCTAACTCTTTCTCTACCTCTTTCTGTATGCTGTAAGTGCCGTCTCTTCCTCTCTCTCTCTCTCTCTCTCTCTCTCTCTCTCTCTCTCTCTCTCTCTCTCTCTCTCTCTCTCTCTCTTCCTCACTCCCCGGCCTCTGTTTTTGTGTGAGAGTGCTGCCTGTGTTTTAGCAGGGGCCAAAGAAGATATTTATTCAAAGCAGCCTGAAATGTATCTTCTGCAGTAAAATTTGCTTGTTACTGTGTGTTATTGCATGAGTCGGTGTTGGCATTGGTCAAACAAAGCGGAGCCAGGCTGTTTTTGTACTGTTAAGCTTTTGTATTCTTCAAAAGTAACAGGAAAGTACATTTAAATACCAAATGCAAATTTAGGGCAAAAATCCAGCCTAACTGGTGCAACGGGTTAAAGCCCTGCCACATGCCACATGCTAACAAGGCTTTGTTTTAACAAATGCAATTTTAGCTGAATGTGGAATTTGGTCCAGATCACACTTTCCAAAATTGAGTAGTTTTTACTCACTGGTTTCCTCTTAATGTAAGATCACACCTGTTGCTGCTTCTACTCACCAAAATGGAAATTGTTCTTCTTCTCTTCTTGGTGTGAAAAGGTACTCAACATCTGGAACCTTGCTCGATGTTCTCCCTGATGACTTATTACCACATGAACCTGCTGTCACTGCCCTCCTGTTTTTTCTGGAAGATGCTCCACATAAAGTCACTTGTTTCTGAAAAGAGACAATACTGTATCTGGGGTGGACTGCAGATTGTGTAACCTCTTTCCAACTCCAAATTAAAGTCAGTTTTGTTTGCATGAGAAATACTTTTTAAGCGCTTTAAGCCTGGCTGCATTTGTAGTGTCCAGCTTGTTTGTTGACTCATATTTTTACACTTTCAACAATGGGGAAGAAAGAAGTTTAATTTAGAAGATATAACAAGTTCTCCACCCACTTATCATTTTAAATGTTGTAACTTTATCTTAATTATTTAAAACCTCTTTTGTCCACAGCTGAGGAGGAGAAACAGATAAATATAGTATATATTCCCAGTGTATACTGGAAAATAGCTTAGCATGCAGCCAAAAATAGATCTGAGACATGAGTGTGATGTATAACATGTGTGAAGCCATCTCAGGCCGAGGCTTTCTTTTAATAAGCCTCAATGTGATTGTGTCACATTCAGAAATGAGGGGGCAGGTGGGCCTGCAGTTGGTGGTCTGACAACAGTTGTAGGCTATATGATCTCCCAGGTGTGGATCTGACTGTTGCTCAGCATGGATACTGGCCACCAGATGGCTGGACCCTGCTTGCCCACTGCCCAAGGCTTGTCTTTAGCATTGTGTGCCTATTTATACTATGACAAAAACAAGATTGTCCAGAGGAGCTGAGCTACGTGTAAGTTAAGGTTGATTTGAATGTGAGTAAAAACCTGCCCATTAGGAATAAACACAAATATACTGTATGTGGATGATCCAAAATGTGTCTGTCTGTCTGTCTGTCTGTCTGTCTGTCTGTCTGTCTGTCTGTCTGTCTGTCTGTCTGTCTGTCTGTCTGTCTGTCTGTCCATGTTGTTACAACTCCACTATACAGCAAGCAATAAATACCTCTGTGAATTTATTACTAATGTAATGTTAGTCAGCATGGTCTGGTAGTTGTGACACTGAACACTGGCACACTGAAGTCTCAAAAGCAAACAAGAGAAACAACAGCACCAAAACTGTACCAAACTCTAACCGCTACTGTACAATCTGGAACCATGATTTACTGGCATATGACAGAAGAAGAAACAGAGGATCTGTCATGATAATTACCACCAGTCTCTTCTGATGTTCAATGAGGAATAATGGAGGTGACTTGCAATAAAAACCCAAAAGCCACACAGTGAGAGTTTGCCTTTGATCCAGATAAAGCCTTACAGTGTGGGCTTTTTTTATACCGGCTGGCCTGATGGCAGCAATTCATTCCTCTTTCACAGGGGAGTCGGTCTACATTTAGCATTTTCGCCAGCATTCTCATGATTATCAATGTGCATAAAGTCACATACTCCCTGCGGCTCAGAAACCATTCTCAGCATCATAGAAAACATTGTTATTTGTAAATGTAGAGGGCACAGTTCTCATTGACAAAGTAGCAATATCATAAAGAGATGAGTACATTGCCAGTTTACCATTTCTGGTAGATGTTTCTATGGCAACGCTGCCTCTCTTTTTTTTATAAAACATTAATCCAGCAGGGGACTAAAATGGAGAGACAATATGGCGACTGACATTTCAAAACTTTAACACAACTTAATGTGTACAAGTGTGTCGGTGTTTACTGTACAGGACCAAATTCAGACCTAAGACGCAAACACTCATGTTCATAAACAACTTTCATTGTCTGTTTATGAGGTAATTATAGGAAGATGATGCTTAAGGGTAGAACTGGGGACTAAGAAATGCATTATTATTTAGAGTATGAACATTTAACTGAAACAACACACGACAAGGCAACATTTTGGCTAAAGGCATACAAATACTGTATAGCTCATACTATGGAGTCAAATTCAGTCAGATTAGATTTGTGTGTGCATAATCTGTGCCTGCGAAACCGATCTGTGAGGTTGTAACCAGATTCGTACTTGTAGACTTAGTGGGGCTATAACATGCTTAGACTTATAATTTGGAGCGTCAAAAATACGCACAAATCTTGGCTAAATTTACAAGTAAAATAACGTGACCTTAATTTGCCTCCACACTCTGATTGGCTAATGAACAAGGAAGCTGTCGCAGTCGTTTGACGTGGCACAGCACATCCTGAAAGCGCCACAAGCAGCAACAAGCTAGTCCACTGACTGATGACTTTAATTATATTTAACGATCAGGCAGACATGACGGCTCATATTCATGTGTATGAAGTGTGATATTACTCTCGTGATTTGCTGAGCTGATGCAGTTGCGCAAACGTAAAACATACGCTAATGTAGCATGTTAGCCGACAGACTATTAGCAATGCCATGCTATGTTATGATGCAGCTGGAGTTAAGATGGGTATGTTCTAGTAATGATGCCGTTGTGACTCTGTGTGGTCGTTTATCAGACCACAATAAACACGTTTACTTTAACAATTCTTTTAAACAGCCTGATATGTAATGCAGTTGTTAGACAGGCTTGGATTTCAGTGCAGAATCACGTTGCTTCTCGCTGATCAACACCGCCTACAAGGAGACAAACGCCCAGTGTTGCAGCAGAATCTCTCAAGACATTGCTAATAGCCTGTTGGCTAACATGCTACATTAGTAGGTTAATGTTCGCGCAACTGCATCACGTCCGCAAATCACGTCACACTTTATACACATAAATATGTGCCGTCATGTCTGTCTGATCGTTAAATATAATTAAAGTCATCGGTCAGTGGAATAGCTTGTTGCTGCTTGTGGCGCTTTCAGGATCTGCTGTGCCACATCAAAGGCCTGCAACAGCTTCCTTGTTCATTAGCCAATCAGTGTGGAGGCAAATTAAGGTCACGTTGTTTTACTTGTAAATTTAGCCACTATTTGAGCGTAATTTTAACGCCCCAAATTATAAGTGTAAGCATGGTATAGCCCCACTAAGTCTACAGGTACAAATCTGGTTACGCACGCACAGATCGGTTTACGCACGCACAAATCTAACTAATCTAAAAAAAAAGAATCTAAAAACTCTATATGATACACTTTAAACCTAAATTACCCATTACAATAATTCCTACACTGCTACCAAACACAAGTCCCTGACCCCAGAACCAAACGAGAGGACGTATGACGTATCCAGCAGATTCTTCATGTCCCACAATTTGGGCCCAGATGAATCAAGTCCCTCAGAGTGTACATTCAGATGTTATTCTGTCTGTCTTTGTCTGTTTACATACATTTTAAGTAACTGATTCTCTATTAACCCTCATTAGTGGCATTAAGGGCATTAAGCTGCAAAATGTATCTGTCAAGGTGGAGTCAGAGCTACTGCAGAGCCCTGTGTGCTGTTGACCTGAGATGGTTTCCATCCAGATGATAGCAGTGGAGCTGAGGTTAATGACAATATACTGAGTCATTCATTATATCCCAAAGCACCTGCGAGTAAAAGCCTCTGATACACACACACACACACACACACACACACACACACACACACACACACACACACACACACACACACACACACACACACACACACACACACACACACACACACACTTGTTGCTGATGTGGTAAAGTGACAGATATTGATCAACCCACAAATGGGTTGTGTTTCTCTTTCCTGGTAGACTCTCACCATCACACTCCAAACAGCAAACACAGTTCCCAATTGGTCGTGCGTCAGTGAAATTGAAATTTAGATTTGATTTTCATGCCACTCTGCTGTTTGACTGCTGATGGTTGCCATCACCGGAGGAACTTCGCTTCTAAAACACCACCTCCGCACCTATAGTTTGTGAAAGCAACCCAAAGTAAAGCATTTGTTTGTAAAATGTATTAGCATGTTTGCTTAGAGACAGAGCAGCATAATGAAGGTTCTGCCTGCTGTACTATGGGCTGTGGTTCATTGTGTGTTGCAGTGCCCTCTTTTGACTAGTACATGTACATACAACATAACAAAAGGTTGCACTTATTATGTGTCCTACTCTACCACTCTAATATTTAGAAACTATTCTGAAAAAATGTTTTCATTGTTATAGTTAACATTTTGATAGATGTGTTTTTATAAGATTGTTTTTATTACAAAAACGCGGAATAACATTACAATAATTTATATTTTAGTTAGTTCTCATAGACATTTGTAATACAAAAGACACATGTAATACAAAACAACAATATAAAACAGACCTTTGTACAGTAATAGAATATAATAATAAAGATATACACTACCATTCAAAAGTTTCGGGTCACTTAGATATGTCCTTATTTTTGACAGGAAGGCACTTGTTTTGCAATGAACGATTCAGAAATACACTGTTTATGAATGTGGTAAATGACTATTCTAGCTGCAAATGTCTGATTTTTGCTGCAATATTTACTTAGGTGTATAGAAGCACATTTCCAGCAACTGTGACTGCAGTGTAGTAATGGTACAATGTGTCTACTTATTGCATCAGAAACCCAGATTACAAGATTACCTCAACAAATTAACATACAGATGCCAAAGGTCTGCAATGCTGTAATTACTGCAAATGGAGGATTCTTTGACGAGAGCAAAGTTTGAGGATTAAAAAAAAATATTATTTCAAATACAAATCATTATTTTTAACCTTTTCAATGAGACTATATTTTCCATTAATTTTACAACAAATTGTCTGGGTGACCCCAAACTTTTAAACTGTTGTGTAGAAACTATATATACTGTGTGTAAATCTGGTTACACACGCACAGATTGATTTACACACACGCACAGATCTCATATCTGTATATATATACAGAGAGAGAGAGAGAGAGAAAGAGAGAGAGAGAGAGAAAATACTGTATATATACTGCATGTTATGTAGTGTACTGCATATATAATGTATATAATATAATAGTATAGTTTATACTATAGTTTATACATACAAAGATAGTATGTATAAATGTAGAAAATCAGCAGGGCAGCATCTCAGAGTGTTTGCCAGCTACCCCTCTTTCTGGGCAACAGTCTCATGCTGAGATTTTCAGCCTCCTGTCGATGCTCCACAGGCTGCTGGGAGAGGTTGTTGGTCTGTGGGAGGCAGTCCAGGGTCAAGCCCATGTGGAAGCACACAGAGTACTGGGAGAGCAGTGTCACCAGGATGGATTTCATCATCACCATGGCAATGTGCTTGCCAACGCAAGATCGAGGGCCTGATCCAAAAGGTTGAAAGTAGCGACGAGGGGCCTGATGGAATACAGAAGAGAAGACTAAGTGGATGATTTTGTGTTACTGATGTATTTGGAGATATCTAAAAGAACATGTTTAAATGTACTCACATTTTTTTCAAAGTTTTCCAGACTGAATTCACTTGGTTTGAGGAAAAACTCAGTGCGGTGCATGCGCCCTGTGTTGAGGATGATGTTTGTGCCCTTTGGCACTTTGTAGTCTTCAATAACGTCATCAGACAGGGCTCGACGCATGGTGAAGTCCACCACAGGGTGGAAGCGTAGGCACTCGTTGATGAAGCACTCCAGCGTCTGCAGCTTCTGAAGATCTCTGTTCTGAAGCTGGTTCTTGCCTGTGACGAGACACAGAGGCACAAACACAGGTAATGTAATCAAACACAACAGGCAGTTGATGAATCTGTGGTAGGTTTCATTAGCGCCATGCTCCGCACCAACAACAGTGTCTATCTCCTGAAGCAGTTGCAGCTCCACATCTGGGTACTGTTTGAGAAGCAGCAACATGAAGAAGAGGCTGATGGATAGAGTGTCCGGTGCGGCTATGACCATCTCCAACACGCACTGCCTGACATCCTCTGCAGACAACTCACCATGATCCTGTAAAAAATTCAAAATGTATAAATAATTCTGAGCATTCGTAGACAGAAATGGCAAAGGTTGAATTCTCAGACTCACCTGTGCAAATATGAGTTCTGCTGTGAAGTTGATGTGGTCCAGTTTATCTGCCTGCTTGACGTCTCTCCTCTTCAGCTCTACCAAGTCGTCTATGGCGTCCTGCAGCTCTCGGCTGTAGAATAACAAATACACAGCTCACAGTTTATGTTAAATAAAATGCAAAGGTGAGCTTTATTAGGAGCTATATGATTATATGAGGGACTCACGCAGTTGTTTGAAGCCTCTGGTGAATCCAGTCTAACTTGAAGTAAATGTCGGGTTTGATCAGCACATTCTGCCATGTCTCAAAGTACTTATGAATCTTCACTAGCAACTCCTTCTCTGCACATAAATGCATCAAGAACTCTCTTCACTAACTCAAGCTACTGAAATCTAAATAAAACCATTTGTCTTGTTCACATTTCATGAAATATTTAAATAAGCCCGCTTACCATTAATGGGAACATCCAGGAAGAGCCTGTTGGAGATGTCGACAACAGTGCAACGCAGCAATTTGAGAACATCCACAAAGTTCAGATTGTCCAGAGCGTCAAGGTGATTCTGCGTTGAGGAAACACACACGTCCAGTGTCTGTTGCAATCCTGGACCTGTCAGTGCTGGTGGAAGATGTCAAATGTTGTTAGTTGAGCTTAGTCAGACCCTCTGAACATTTTTGTGCAGCTTTAATACACTAAAATATTACCTTTGGTGAAATAGGTGCGTATCTTCCTCCACAGATCTACATTGTTGTTAAATATAATGCCTCTCTCATTCATGCCAAGGCACTTGAGTCCCTGTTTGCTCCCAAAGCGTGAAGTGTAGTTTCTGCTTTTGAGCACATGGTGGATTGCTGAAGATCTTATAATAAAGCAAAAGGCGTCAAAAGCCGTTAATGTCTGATCACCACCATCTGATTATTAGCTTTATTCATTATTATTAACAGAGACAGCTAACCTGCTGATTACAAGCGTCACCTCTCCATTGATCCATACTCTGGCAATGTCTCCATACTTCTTGTTGTAGTAGTTGCTAGCTGTGCCAATGCCGGTCCACATGAATCTCACATATGACATGAGTGGCCCCAAGCCCAGGCAGAAGGAAGGACCTTTTTTGGAGATGACAGCTTGTGTATTTCCGCTTATATCAGATTCCACAATTTACTTAAAGTTTACAAATTTAATGCGAGAGCTTTAAGCTGGTATGTGACCTCTGAACCTACCTGGTACGTTTTTCTTCTTGCAGCTCCAGGTGACCAGCAGCACACACACAAGTAGTATCAGAGTTCTTGTTGCCATGGAGCAGACCAGTGATTCCACTACCGTGGCATTTAGGGGCGCAGTGACCAGTTCAGCTATGGCGTCTAGTCTTACAGGAGTCATTGCCCATTCGCAAGCAGACATCAGCTCCATAGGAGGCTAAACTGCACTGGATGCACCAGAATGCTGGATGAAAGCTGCGTCAATAGTCTGGGCTTTCTCTTTATAGGCAGCCAGAGCTGGTAACATGCCAGGTCAGGGTAATGCAAAAGCCACAACACATGAGGAAAAAAGTAAACAACACACTAGTGACCTTGGGATGGTGGATTTGTGCCTGCGCCCTTGAGGGAATGTGCCCAGGGATACATGCCATGGTTTAGTTGTGAAGTTGTAGCGATGGTGCAGGCTTCTTTTATAGAGGTGTACATTATTTGACATTTCCTGAAGAGAAGCGAGTACATGTAGGAATGAAAAATAATTTGGTTGGAAATCCTACAAAGGAGTAACCAAACCTTCTTTCTATAAAAATTGTAAGAAACCTGTTCACCTTTGATTCTGAATGCCGACTAGACAACCAGCAGATGGAGAAGCAGAGCTGATTGCTGCATTAAACAGCATCTTAATATTTACTGTGACTGATCTATATGACCCATATTGTCCCTTAATGACTGTGATCAGTGCACAAGCTCAGTCTGGGCTCTTACCTTCTCTGGCCTGTAGCTGTGGTGGAGTGAACCTGAAGTCAAGCTGCAGAAATGAGTCATGATGCCTTTAATAAAACCTGTAGTCCGATCTGTTTTAGACAAAGAAGATGCCTGAAACAGTCTATAATTTCACCTTTAAATCAATTAACAATTTATTTTGTGGCATACATTTGGCCTGGCTCATGTATCTCTTCAAGGGAATAGAAATTATAAATAGAACTTTCTACAGTGTTACCATACCTCTGACTCATACAGTACCTATGACATCAACCATCATCTGTAGTGAAAACACTATATACACTATTAATTACTTTTGAAAGTAGTTTCTGGTTTTAATTTTTTGATTATATTCATTCATATGCAGTGTAACATCTGGTTCCTACAGCCTGTTTATATTTATATAAAATTACGGTAAAATGATGCTTTTCTGTCTTTTAGTACTGACATGATGTTCTTTGTTCCGTTTACTCATTCGTATGTATAACTGTGTAATTTCACTCACCGCCCACATGCATGTCCAAGAATGGGCCCTGGTCAAACGGCTGACTTGTACTGTAACCCACATGGATAACGATGCTCTGTACCATGACTTCAGACATAGATTGTTCTGCATGATTAAGCAGAGACAAGACCTCCTTTTCTCCCAAAAATCAGAAGTTCATGTAACCTTGTCTCAGCATGTTATGTTGTGGTCTACCACATCTTTGTGTCCACCACAAGCGTAAGGAGTGTGGCAGGACTAAACAAACACAATAATTGGAAAAACTGTAGAAATGGTTGAGACCATGTCTCAGTGTTATGAGAAAAAAAATGAAAACTGTCTTCATTACAACATTACAGACAAGACATGCAGCAGCAAAACAAAGGTACAGTATGCTGAGTTTCATGTCACATGACTTTTGACCTCTCACAACTCTTTTTAGCTTTAAAGGCATCTTGCCAACTTGTGAAAGACTTGAAAACTGCCGACACCTTCTCCTTCTCACTCAGTACAATGGGAGCTGCAAAACACAACAAGAGGAGCTTCACTGTTTGCTCCAGGATTACACTTACGCAAGAATCTTACATAACTTTAATGACATGAAACGTTCGTCAGCATTGATTTCAAGTTGCATTTAAGTCAGACTCAATCAAATTAATTCATAGAAGTTCAATAAATGCTATCACTGCAACTGTTGCTATATACATGATCATGGCTTTTCCTAGTGTTAATTAAACCTAGTGTTAAACACATGAATGTGTGTCTTTGACAGAAAGCAAAGGAGCCGTCTGGTGGGAGGATAATGTCTGTGGATGGGCCTGTCACATCATTGGTCTGCCCTTGCCCCAGAGCAGCAGTACAGATGTGGGCCTCATGGTGAGAGGCGTGATAAGGGTGCTCTCCGAACAGCTGCATCTTTGAGGGAGATACCCGGTTCAGAAAGGGCCAATACGAGAAACCAAAGGTGGAAAGGAGTTTGTGGGCAAGTTGACATGACATGATCATCACATCTTTTCTGTGAAGAGAATGGCTGAATCTCTTCAATAATGAACAGGCTTAGCAACAACAGCGTCAGGCTGATGTGGGATATATATATCTATATGTGGGATATATATATATATATATATATATATATATATATATATATATATATATATATATATATATATATATATATATATATTAGAGACCACCCACGTGGGGTGAGAAGGGAGTTTTATATATATATATATATATGTGTGTGTGTGTGTGTGTGTGTGTGTGTGTGTGTGTGTGTGTGTGTGTGTGTGTGTGTGTGTGTGTGTGTGTTTGTTTATTTTTTAAGAAATGCCAACATAGTTTGTTGACAGTTTGTGAAGTAAAGTTATATTGCTGCACATGTCTTTAGGTCAGCAGCATTCAC